>NC_084796.1:147294317-147296817 GCF_963169125.1 Humulus lupulus
GTAGTAGTAGTAGCAGAAGCAGCAGCAGTGTTAGCAATAGCAGCAGTAGTAGTAGAAGTAGTAGTAGCAGTTGTAGTAGCAGCGGTTGCAGTAGAAGTGGTAGCAGTCGCAGTAGTAGTAGTTGTAGCAGTGGAAGCAGTAGCAGGGGTTGTATTAGTAGTAATAGCAGTAGCAATAGGAGTAGCAGTAGTAGTAGTTGTAGCAGTAGAAGTAGCAGTAGCAGTAGAAGTAGCAGTAGTAGTTGTAGTAGTAGCAGCAGTGGCAGTAGTTGCATTTGAAGTGTTAGGAGAAGCAGTGGTGGCAGTAGAAGTAGTAGTAGTAGTAGTAGAAGTAGTAGTAGTAGAAGTAGTAGTAGTAGAAGTAGTAGAAGTAGTAGTAGTAGTAGTAGAAGTAGATGTAGTAGCAGTGAGAGTAGTAGGAGTAGCAATAGATTTGGTAGTAGTAGCAGTGATAGCAGAGCAGTAGTGGTAGTAGTAGGTAGTGGTAGTGGTAGGGGTAGTGGTAGTGGTAGTGGTAGTGGTAGTGGTGGTGGTGGTGGTGGTAGTACTAGTAGTAGTAGTAGTACTAGTAGTAGTAGTAGTAGTAGTAGTAGTAGTAGTAGTAGTAGTAATCGTAGTAGTCTTAGTAGTAGTAGTCGTAGTAGTAGTAGTAGTAGTGGTAGCAGTAGCATTTGAAGTGGTAGGAGAAGCAGTGGCGGCAGAAGAAGAGGAAGCAGTAGCAGTGGTAGAAGCAGTGGAAGTAGCAGTAGCTGTTGGTAGTGGTAGTGGTAGTTGTAGTGGAAGTGGTAGTGGTAGTGGTAGTGGTAGTAGTAGTAGTAGTAATAGTAGTAGTAGTAGTGGTAGTGGTGGTAGTGGTAGTAGTGGTAGTAGTAGTAGTAGTAGTAGTCGTAGTAGTCGTAGTAGTAGTGGTCGTAGTAGTAGTCGTAGTAGTCGTAGTAGTAGTGGTAGTAGTAGTAGTAGTAGTAGTGGTAGTGGTAGTGGTAGTGGTAGTGGTAGTGGTAGTAGTAGTAGTAGTAGTGGTAGTGGTAGTGGTAGTGGTAGTAGTAGTAGTAGTAGTAGTAGTCGTAGTAGTCGTAGTAGTAGTGGTAGTAGCAGTCGTAGTAGTCGTAGTAGTAGTGGTAGTAGTAGTCGTAGTAGTAGTAGTAGTAGTAGTAGTAGTAGTAGTAGTCGTAGTAGTAGTAGTCGTAGTAGTCTTAGTAGTAGTAGTCGTAGTAGTAGTAGTAGTAGTAGTGGTAGCAGTAGCATTCGAAGTGGTAGGAGAAGCAGTGGTGGCAGAAGAAGAGGAAGCAGTAGCAGTGGTAGTAGCAGTGGAAGTAGCAGTAGCTGTAGGTGTAGTAGTAGTATTAGCAGTAGTAGCAGGAGAAATAGCAGTGAGAGTAGTAGGAGTAGCAATAGATTTGGTAGTAGTAGCAGTGATAGCAGAGCAGTAGTGGTAGTAGTAGGTAGTGGTAGTGGTAGGGGTAGTGGTAGTGGTAGTGGTGGTGGTGGTGGTGGTGGTGGTGGTGGTAGTACTAGTAGTAGTAGTAGTACTAGTAGTAGTAGTAGTAGTAGTAGTAGTACTAGTAGTAGTAGTAGTAGTAGTAGTAGTCGTAGTAGTCTTAGTAGTAGTAGTCGTAGTAGTAGTAGCAGTAGTGGTAGCAGTAGCATTTGAAGTGGTAGGAGAAGCAGTGGTGGCAGAAGAAGAGGAAGCAGTAGCAGTGGTAGAAGTAGTGGAAGTAGCAGTAGCTGTTGGTAGTGGTAGTGGTAGTTGTAGTGGTAGTGGTAGTGGTAGTGGTAATAGTAGTAGTAGTAGTAGTAGTAGTAGTAGTGGTAGTGGTAGTAGTGGTAGTAGTAGTAGTAGTAGTAGTCGTAGTAGTCGTAGTAGTAGTGGTCGTAGTAGTAGTAGTAGTGGTAGTGGTAGTGGTAGTGGTAGTGGTAGTGGTAGTGGTAGTGGTAGTCGTAGTAGTAGTAGTAGTAGTAGTAGTAGTAGTAGTGGTAGTGGTAGTGGTAGTGGTAGTGGAAGTGGTAGGGGTAGTGGTAGTGGTAGTAGTAGTAGTTGTCGTAGTAGTCGTAGTAGTAGTGGTAGTAGTAGTCGTAGTAGTAGTAGTACTAGTAGTAGTAGTTGTAGTAGTAGTAGTAGTAGTCGTAGTAGTAGTAGTCGTAGTAGTCTTAGTAGTAGTAGTCGTAGTAGTAGTAGTAGTAGTGGTAGCAGTAGCATTTGAAGTGGTAGGAGAAGCAGTGGTGGCAGAAGAAGAGGAAGCAGTAGCAGTGGTAGTAGCAGTGGAAGTAGCAGTAGCTGTAGGTGTAGTAGTAGTATTAGCAGTAGTAGCAGGAGAAATAGCAGTGAGAGTAGTAGGAGTAGCAATAGATTTGGTAGTAGTAGCAGTGATAGCAGAGCAGTAGTGGTAGTAGTAGGTAGTGGTAGTGGTAGGGGTAGTGGTAGTGGTAGTGGTAGTGGTAGTGGTGGTGGTGGTGGTGGTAGTACTAGTAGTAGTAGTAGTACTAGTAGTAGTAGTAGTAGT
>NC_084796.1:147299317-147304317 GCF_963169125.1 Humulus lupulus
AGCAGTAGAAGTAGCAGTAGCAGTAGAAGTAGCAGTAGTAGTTGTAGTAGTAGCAGCAGTGGCAGTAGTTTCATTTGAAGTGTTAGGAGAAGCAGTGGTGGCAGTAGAAGTAGTAGTAGTAGTAGTAGAAGTAGTAGTAGTAGAAGTAGTAGTAGTAGAAGTAGTAGAAGTAGTAGTAGTAGTAGTAGTAGATGTAGTAGCAGTGAGAGTAGTAGGAGTAGCAATAGATTTGGTAGTAGTAGCAGTGATAGCAGAGCAGTAGTGGTAGTAGTAGGTAGTGGTAGTGGTAGTGGTAGTGGTAGTGGTAGTGGTAGTGGTAGTGGTAGTGGTAGTAGTAGTAGTAGTAGTAGTAGTAGTAGTAGTAGTAGTAGTAGTAGTAGTAGTCGTAGTAGTCTTAGTAGTAGTAGTCGTAGTAGTAGTAGTAGTAGTGGTAGCAGTTGCATTTGAAGTGGTAGGAGAAGCAGTGGTGGCAGAAGAAGAGGAAGCAGTAGCAGTGGTAGTAGCAGAGGAAGTAGCAGTAGCTGTTGGTAGTGGTAGTGGTAGTGGTAGTGGTAGTGGTAGTGGTAGTAGTAGTAGTAGTAGTAGTAGAAGTGGTAGTGGTAGTAGTGGTAGTAGTAGTAGTTGTAGTAGTCGTAGTAGTAGTGGTAGTAGTAGTAGTGGTAGTGGTAGTGGTAGTGGTAGTGGTAGTGGTAGTGGTAGTGGTAGTAGTAGTAGTAGTAGTAGTAGTGGTAGTGGTAGTAGTGGTAGTAGTAGTAGTTGTAGTAGTCGTAGTAGTCGTAGTAGTAGTGGTAGTAGTAGTAGTAGTGGTAGTGGTAGTGGTAGTGGTAGTGGTAGTGGTAGTGGTAGTGGTAGTAGTAGTAGTAGTAGTAGTAGTAGTGGTAGTGGTAGTGGTAGTGGTAGTGGTAGTGGTAGTGGTAGTGGTAGTAGTAGTAGTAGTAGTCGTAGTAGTCGTAGTAGTAGTGGTAGTAGAAGTAGTAGTAGTAGTAGTAGTAGTAGTAGTAGTAGTCGTAGTAGTCTTAGTAGTAGTAGTCGTAGTAGTAGTAGTAGTAGTGGTTGCAGTAGCATTTGAAGTGGTAGGAGAAGCAGTGGTGGCAGAAGAAGAGGAAGCAGTAGCAGTGGTAGTAGCAGTGGAAGTAGCAGTAGTTGTAGGTGTAGTAGTAGTATTAGCAGTAGTAGCAGGAGAAATAGCAGTGAGAGTAGTAGGAGTAGCAATAGATTTGGTAGTAGTAGCAGTGATAGCAGAGCAGTAGCAGTAGTAGTAGTAGCAGAAGCAGCAGCAGTGTTAGCAATTGCAGCAGTAGTAGTAGAAGTAGTAGTAGTAGTAGTAGTAGCAGCGGTTGCAGTAGCAGTGGTAGCAGTCGCAGTAGTAGTAGTTGTAGCAGTGGAAGCAGTAGCAGGGGTTGTAGTAGTAGTAATAGCAGTAGCAATAGGAGTAGCAGTAGTAGTAGTTGTAGCAGTAGAAGTAGCAGTAGCAGTAGAAGTAGCAGTAGTAGTAGTAGTAGTAGCTGCAGTGGCAGTAGTAGCATTTGAAGTGTTAGGAGAAGCAGTGGTGGCAGTAGAAGTAGTAGTAGTAGTAGTAGAAGTAGTAGTAGAAGAAGTAGTTGAAGTAGTAGTAGTAGTAGTAGTAGTAGATGTAGTAGCAGTGAGAGTAGTAGGAGTAGCAATAGATTTGGTAGTAGTAGCAGTGATAGCAGAGCAGTAGTGGTAGTAGTAGGTAGTGGTAGTGGTAGTGGTAGTGGTAGTGGTAGTGGTAGTGGTAGTAGTAGTAGTAGTAGTAGTAGTAGTAGTAGTAGTAGTAGTAGTAGTAGTAGTAGTAGTAGTCGTAGTTGTCTTAGTAGTCTTAGTAGTAGTAGTCGTAGTAGTAGTAGTTGTAGTAGTGGTAGCAGTAGCATTTGAAGTGGTAGGAGAAGCAGTGGTGGCAGAAGAAGAGGAAGCAGTAGCAGTGGAAGTAGCAGTAGCTGTTGGTAGTGGTAGTGGTAGTGGTAGTGGTAGTGGTAGTGGTAGTGGTAGTGGTAGTGGTAGTGGTAGTGGTAGTGGTAGTAGTAGTAGTAGTAGTAGTAGTAGTAGTGGTAGTGGTAGTAGTGGTAGTAGTAGTAGATGTAGTAGTCGTAGTAGTCGTAGTAGTAGTGGTAGTAGTAGTAGTGGTAGTGGTAGTGGTAGTGGTAGTGGTAGTGGTAGTGGTAGTGGTAGTGGTAGTGGTAGTGGTAGTGGTAGTGGTAGTAGTAGTAGTAGTAGTAGTAGTCGTAGTAGTCGTAGTAGTAGTGGTAGTAGTAGTAGTAGTAGTAGTAGTAGTAGTAGTAGTAGTTGTAGTAGTAGTAGTCGTAGTAGTCTTAGTAGTAGTAGTCGTAGTAGTAGTAGTAGTAGTAGTGGTAGCAGTAGCATTTGAAGTGGTAGGAGAAGCAGTGGTGGCAGAAGAAGAGGAAGCAGTAGCAGTGGTAGTAGCAGTGGAAGTAGCAGTAGTTGTAGGTGTAGTAGTAGTATTAGCAGTAGTAGCAGGAGAAATAGCAGTGAGAGTAGTAGGAGTAGCAATAGATTTGGTAGTAGTAGCAGTGATAGCAGAGCAGTAGCAGTAGTAGTAGTAGCAGAAGCTGCAGCAGTGTTAGCAATAGCAGCAGTAGTAGTAGAAGTAGTAGTAGCAGTAGTAGTAGCAGCGGTTGCAGTAGCAGTGGTAGCAGTCGCAGTAGTAGTAGTTGTAGCAGTGGAAGCAGTAGCAGGGGTTGTAGTAGTAGTAATAGCAGTAGCAATAGGAGTAGCAGTAGTAGTAGTTGTAGCAGTAGAAGTAGCAGTAGCAGTAGAAGTAGCAGTAGTAGTAGTAGTAGTAGCTGCAGTGGCAGTAGTTGCATTTGAAGTGTTAGGAGAAGCAGTGGTGGCAGTAGAAGTAGTAGTAGTAGTAGTAGAAGTAGTAGAAGTAGTAGTAGTAGTAGTAGTAGTAGTAGTAGTAGATGTAGTTGAAGCAGCAGTGGTAGCAGTAGAATTTGAAGTGGTAGGAGAAGCAATTGTGGCAGTGGTGGCAGTAGTAGTAGTAGTATTTGTAGTAGTAGTTGTAGTAATCGTTGTAGTAAAATTAGTAGTAGTAGTCGTAGTACTACTAGAAGTGGTTGGAGTAGCATTTGAAGTGGTAGGAGAAGCTGTGGTGGCAGTAGTAGTAGCAGTAGTAGTAGTAGTAGTAGTAATCGTAGTAGTAGAAGTAGTAATCGTAGTAGTAGTAGTAGTAGTAGTAGTAGTAGTATTAGTAGTAGTCGTAGTAGAAGTTGTAGTAGTAGTAGATGTAGTAGTAGCAGCAGTAGCAGTAGTAGTAGTAGTAGATCAAGTAACAGTAGCAGTAGCAGTAGCAGAAGCAGTAGCAGTAGCAGTAGCTTTAGAAGGAGCTGCAGCAGCAGCAGAAGAAGCAACAACAGTTGTAGTAGGAGTAGTAGTAGGAGTAGTAGTAGTAGTAGTAGTGGTAGGAGTAGCTGTAGCAGTAGCAGAAGCAGTAGCAGTAGACGTAGTAGTATTACTAGTAGTAGTAGTAGGAGCAGTAGCAGTAGCAGTAGTAGTAGTTGCAGTAGTAGTAGTCGTAGTAGAAGAAGCAGTAGCAGTAGGAGTAGGAGTAGCAGTAGATGTAGTAGTAGTACTAGTAGTAGTTGTAGTAGCAGTAGTAGTAGTAGTCGTAATAGTAGTAGTAGTAGTAGTAGTCGTAGTAGCAGTAGCAGTAGCAGTAGAAGTAGCAGTAGCAGTAGCAGTTGCAGTAGTAGTAGTAGTAGTAGTAGTAGTAGTAGTAGTAGTAGTAGTAGTAGAAGCAGTAGTAGTAGTAGTAGTAGTAGTAGTAGTAGATGTAGTTGTAGCAGTAGTAGCAGCAGTGGTAGCAGTAGCATTTGAAGTGGGAGGAGAAGCAGCAGCAGCAGTAGTTGTAGTAGTAGTAGTAGTAGTAGTAGTAGTAGTAGTAGTAGTAGTAGTAGTAGTAGTAGTAGTAGTCGTAGTAGTCGTAGTAGTGGTGGCAGTAGTAGTAGTAGTAGTAGTAGTAGTCGTTGTAGTAGTAGTAGTTGTAGTTGTAGTAGTAGTAGTAGTAGTAGTCGTATTTGTAGTAGTAGTAGTAGTAGTAGTACTAGTAGTAGTAGTAGTAGAAGTAGTAATAGTAGTAATAGTAGTAGATGTAGTTGAAGCAGCAGTGGTAGCTGTAGCATTTGAAGTGGTAGGAGAAGCAATGGTGGCAGTGGTGGCAGTAGTAGTAGTAGTAGTAGTAGTAGTAGTAGTAGTAGTAGTAGTTGTAGTAATCGTAGTAGTAAAAGTAGTAGTAGTAGTAGTAGTTGTAGTAATCGTAGTAGTAAAAGTAGTAGTAGTAGTAGTAGTAGTAGTAGTAGTAGTACTAGTAGTGGTTGGTGTAGCATTTGAAGTGGTAGGAGAAGCTATGGTGGCAGTAGTAGTAGTAGTAGTAGTAGTTGTAATCGTAGTAGTAGAGTAGTAATCGTAGTAGTAGTAGTAGTATTAGTAGTAGTCGTAGTAGAAGTAGTAGTAGTAGTAGCAGTAGCAGTAGCAGTAGTAGCAGTAGTAGTAGTAGATCAAGTAGCAGTAGCAGTAGCTGAAGCAGTAGCAGTAGCAGTAGCAGCCGCTTTAGAAGTAGCAGCAGCAGTAGGAGAAGAAGCAGCAACAGTAGTTGTAGGAGTAGTAGTAGTAGTAGTAGTAGTAGTAGTAGTAGTAGTAGCGGTAGGAGTAGCAGTAGCAGTAGTAGTAGACGTAGTAGTATTACTAGTAGTAGTAGTAGTAGCAGTAGCAGTAGTAGTAGTAGTCGTAATAGTTGTAGTCGTAGTAGCAGCAGCAGTAGTAGCAGTAGCAGTAGTAGTAGTAGTAGTAGTAGTAGTAGTAGTAGTAGTAGTGGTGGTGGTAGTAGTAGTAGTCGTAATAGTAGTCGTGGTAGCAGTAGCATTTGAAAAGGTAGGAGAAGCAGTGGTGGCAGTACTTGTAACGCCCTACTACCTTAGAGCCGTTACCAAGTGAGTTTTGAGTCAAAACAGTGTGCAATG